>NC_081180.1:42100136-42139407 GCF_029867415.1 Vicia villosa | reverse complement strand
TTAGTTAAGGAATCTGTTAAATGGTATGTTGATGAGGATATATCTCAGATGAAATAGAAGTGGGATGTTGATTATATGTCATACATGTATTTAGAAAGTTTGATTAAAAGTGAAGGTTATAAGAACATAAAGTGTATATGGTATTGGAACCCTAAGTTTAGCTTTTCTCGTGCTCTTAGACTTTTGAATAAGGATGTTGATGTTATACAATTTGTCAAAGAAGTGACTCGGTATGTGAAATTTTGTTGCTTAGGTGACAGATGTCACACGTGATATCCTAACACCTGGTTCAATAAGATAAACTAGAGCCACCATAATTAACTAGTACAAGATGATGAAGTAGAAAAGCAATAAATAACACAGAATTGGTAACCCAGTTTGGTGAAACCACGCATAGGTTTTGAGGATTTTTTCCACCACCCAAGAAAGGAAATTCACTATTAGTATACTAGTACAATTAGTCTTACAAGCAACAACAAACCATATGTTATCGTATGCCTTTCCTAACACTACCCAATGACTTATAGTTAGATCCCCACCTAAACATGAGAACCTACTCAATTTCTTCGCTATCACACAACTCATAGAAGGAGATAATAATCAATAACCCTAGTGATCAACCTCAACCACAACTATGAGAGATATTGAATCTTACAACACAACTAGACGAACCTATTATGCTAAGTTGCTGAAACATAATGGTGTATGTAAAACAAAAACTCTTTTGAAACTTAAACTCTATAGATTTTCAATGTATGATCCATGTCTTTCAAGGTAATAAAAAGCTCCTTATATAGCATAATTCTTTTGGGATTTTCTTCATATTTGATTTGATATCGTCTAGAATTGATGCATATTGTATTGGATATGATTTGGTCCACAAATATCTCCAATAAACAGATATGATTTGTTTGTTTCAAATTCAAATTTAAATCTCATTTGATCATTACAATTGTCCAACAAATCATATAATTATACTACTAAATAAAAGAAATGAAATCTTTAACAAATATTCTGCAGAATCTTGTCCAAAATGAAGCAATTTGGCTTGTTGAGCAAAGACCTAAATGTCGAACAACATGTCGTGGCATCTTGTCCAGCATGTGTCCCTTCTACAGTTCCATACAGCTTAAGCAAGCTAGAACAAACTGAACACTTTGAACACTTCTTCATGTTGTTGTTTTGCAAAATGCAGGCAATCCAAATACCAATTCATAACCCCTTTGGAAAATTGTGGCTAAACAACTCTTTAAGATTTAACACACTGTTCAACTTCTTCAAGATATAACATATTGTCCAAATCAGAACAAGTGATAGTGTCATACCCCAAAATTTGCCCATACAATTTCTCTTACACAAATACAAATCAATACACAAAGCTCCAAGACACACTCTCCTATACAAGGCTCTAAAACCAGGGTTTGGCTCATTCAAAGGAAAATCAGTGAATCAATGGCTCCAAGAAATCTCATATTGCTCAATACATCTCACACTATCTCCATGACAAGTATCAATACCTATCTCAAAGCTCTGGTCATTCAAAAGTTCAGAAAGTCAACAGTCGACTAGTTGACCTAAAAAGTCAACTGTGGTCAAAGCAGAGTCAAAATTCCTGATTTTTTGTCAAGATCCTCATATTGAAGTATCATTCACCTTTTGATCACGAATTGATCATGGTTCATCAAGGAAAGATCAAAAATCAACAAACCAAAAAGTTTCTAAATTAGGGTTTTGTATAGGAAATTCAATAGAACTTTGACCAGCCATAACTCCCACATGGAACATCAGAAATTTCCCATCCAAAGCTCATTTTAAAGGAAATTTGATTCTCTACAACTTTTTCTCTCACATGCCAAGTCTAAAAATGCTTCATTTAAGAGATATGGACCAAAACATTATAGGTCCTTTTCAAAAGTCAACAAACAGTCATTTTTTTCAAAAGGACACACAAGGAGCATGGAAAATGATGTTGATATGAGACCAAAGACACTGGTTAGAGGACTCTCTAAGGTTTCTAAAAAATCTTAGAACACTTCCATAACTTAAAAAATGAGGGAGATATACCTTGTCAAAGTTGGGCAAATTTGAGGGAGAAAATATGAAATCAAAAGCCTCAAATTGATTTTTTTTGCAAAGAGGCCCAAGTTCTTATGGCCCATTATTGCTTCCCAAGTCATGTAGAAGATCCAAGACCAATGCCACGAAGTTTTGAACATTATTTGATTTTTTATTGAATTTATATTCATTAAAATATAATTTAAATCAAGTAAATCAAAGAAATTTGAGAAATTTGGTTTAGTTATAATTTCCAATCATATTTAATCATCAATAATGTCTTATAATCAGGTAAAATTCGTGCATAGAGAATTGGAATAAAAAAGATTGGAATTGAGCAATTTTAGAAAGAATCCATAATCAATTTCAATCAAATTTCAATCTTTGATTCTAGGGAGATTTGATACAAGATTGTTACCCTAATACAACCTCTATAAGTACACAAACCATGTAGACACAAGGATTGGACGAAAATTCTGGAGAGTGGAACCTTAACCGAGCTTGAAAAATACCAAAAAACTCAAGCATCGAATTCTTGGTAGCAGTCCAATTCAAGGAGATCTAACCATTCCAACATACTCCTTGGGCATCCCTGAAGCTATACCACTCCGTATCAGGTCTTATATCATCAAGAACAAGCCTCTGTAAGTCACGATTTACTTGGTTTTAAATTGAATCGATCCCAATGATTTACGCATCCATTGCCTATTTCAATTGCATATTATGATTCGTGATGTTATTCTGATTCAATCTGGAAATTTAATTGAGTTTTCATAAGCATTGCTACGAATCACCATTATTAGGGTTTAGGAGCTCGAAAGAGGGCTTTTCGTTCTGGGTGAATTGATTGAAACTACAGGTGCCATCACGTTCATGGATGTTGGACGAACGCGTCTATATGTTCGCGATAAATTTCTATGGCGTATTGTATTATTTTTTGTCTGCAGGAGCTATGGCGACGGATACCTGTCTGTAGGTATAGAGCTGAACCTAAGCCGACGGTTGTATGAGGAAGATGAGTGCGTGTCCTCACGTGGTTGGACGATTTCAAAATTGGCGCGCGTTCTGGGATCCATGGACATATATTATATATTATGTTTTGAAAGTGTACATTAATCAAACTTGGAAAATAGCTCAAGTGGTGGAGGCGAGTTCTGGTGAAATCAAGGCCAGGTGTTCGATCCCGCGCCTCATCATATTTTTTCACGAAATTTCCAATTACGGATCCTATACGCGCTTGCAGAGAGGGATTAGGGTGCGTCTTCATCATCCAACCATCAGGTTATCTCTTAAATTAATCCAACGCCTAACAAGACGCTAGTCCACCATGCATCCCCAGGCTGCGTGCACACTGGATCATAAGTTAAGATTTCCAGAATTTTTTTATTTTTAATTATACAGCCTATTTATTTAGTTTACAATATACATATTTATTGTTTTAAATTCCTTTTTTCTTTCTTCTCTAATAAAATAAAAGCTATTACATTTTTATTTCAAAAAAACTTTTTATAATAAATATTTATTTATTTATTTATTTTATATACTTATTTATTTATTTACTTAAATATTCATAATATTTGTTTCTTTACTTATATTTATTTATTAATATATAATGTTATATATATATTTATTATATTATATTTATTTTACTTTTCTTATTTACTTATTTATTTATTTAATTTTATTTGATTACTTATATTTATTCAAAAATTCTTATTTATTCCAAAAAATTCACAAAAATTATTTTTGCATTCGATTTTATTTTCTTGCCCTAATTTAATTAATTAGGTCGCGAGACCAATACTTAATTAAATCATTTATATTTTCTTTAAATCATACCCTAATCAGGGTTTACGACGAACATTCCAATACACTGTATATTTTCTTTTCGTGCCTTGCCTTTTTAGGGTTACCTTTCAATGCTCTCCGACTACGCGCCACGCTTTTCACGAAGTTAAGTATTAATTTATTTCAAAGTCTATTTTGTTTCCTTTGATTTTAGGGTTTGCCCTTATATTTCTTGAACTATGCATACATTCACCCATTATCTGCCGTTGCCGTTTTTTAGGGTTTACCTCTGAGGCTTCCTCCGACCGCCAACCATGTCAGATCAAATGCAAAGCTAAGTTTCTTTTTATTTATTTATTTAAATCCTTTATCTTTTTGCTTTCTTTAGGGTTAATTGTGTTTGCCTTCGAACCGATAATGCACTCACCCCTTTCTGTTTATTCTTTCTTTTCCAATTTTCAGGATTTGTTAACTGCCAAAGCTACGAGTACTGGTAACTCTAAACCCTGACATCTCTTGTCTTTTATTACTTATGCCAAACCCTATTAGGGATCCGCTGTTTTCATTGTCCCCTTCCCCATATTTGCTATTATTGTTGCTTTATATTAAACTGTGTGGTTAGTAATTTAGGGAGTGCAACCTTGAATTTAATTAGCCTCACTAATTATAAGATAATTTAATCGAATTAATCACGTGATTGATGCACCCACGCACACTTTTGAGGTAACCTCTCTGTTGCCTTGTTGCCTGTTGCCTGTTGCCTTGTGTTATTTTGCAGAATAGCCAGTCCCTCGAATACGAGGATACCTTAGCCAGTTGCCTCGATTAAGATCATGGTCCCTAATGATGCTGCCTTCGATATGCATGATCTCGACCCTCAGAAGTTGCCTACGAAAAAGGCTAAGGTATCCTCTGGCTGCCTACGAAAGGCTATTCTGATCATTCCCTTAGACTACCTGCCTCTCTATGGCATGGGTCAGTCTTATGGAGAATGATAAAGTGATGACCCTTCAACCTCCAAATGAAAGGCTTCCTGCCCTCTTATGGCAAGGATAGACCCTTTCACCCTGAAAGGCTAAAAGAACTGATTTTCAAACTATAAGGTAAATAGCCCTTAATTGCTTTGCCTTGCTCTAAAATTTTTCTATATTCTTTCTCAAAATTCTTCAAAAATGGCTACGCTCATTTACGAGCTAAAGTCCACTTTTCTTCATCTTCTACATTTCTGAAAACAAAAGAGCAAAGCAATTAAGAGCCCATGGAAAACCATGGGTGCAAAGGGTGCCTTACACCTTCCCTTTGCATAATTACCCCCCGAACTCAAAATCTTTTTAAAAGGTATTTTCCTGTTCTTTTAGCCTTTCTGATATTTGGATAAAATAAAAGTCGGTGGCGACTCTTGCTTAACCGCGACATTTCGATTATAAAAGTCAGTTCACCGTATTACAGAACTGGCAACTCTGCTGGGGATAAATTTCGATAAAAGAGGGGTTACCTTAAAAGTTTAGGATCACTTAATTGTATTCTATTATTTGCTTTGCTTGCTTTATTTTTCAGGGTTGTTTTGGGAATTAACTGAAGGACGAATCCTACACCCGGATTCAAGTACATCTAAGATAGGAAGTGGCATAGTCATGGCGACCTCCTTCATGTATGTGGAGGATTGGTCAATATGAGAGTTCACGCTTAAGTTAGGCCTCTATGGGTGTTTGCATGCTTCTCTTGTATGAGGGAGGTTCGTGCGGATGTCCGTGGGTGAGTCGGAGCTTAAGGACCTTTAGTTACCTTTAACCCATCCTGACTTTTAGGAACGTAGTGGGGGGACTACTCTTGATGTATGTTGAGAGCATAGTCGCTACCCGATACTACAACTCAGATAGGCTCTTTCTCAAAGTATCATTGCATGGTATGTATGTATCATGTTCGAGGGTGCTTTAAGAGGGCTGACAATTATGGGTCACTTGGTAGAACCCGTTGCTGAAATCTCATTATCCATAGAAATACCTTTGGGAAGGACACCTGATCAGACTCCATGCAAGCCTTAAGCCAAAAATTGTGTGACTTGTGTGACTTGCGTGACTTGTGTGACTTGTTTGTGTTTACTACTAACCCTCATTTCCTTGCAGGTTTTGTTGAAAGGACTTGTTTGTCCTTACCATCTCGCATTAAGTGTAACAAACTGCATTCGCATAACATCATGACATCATGACATCATAAGCATAACATAATTAACTAACCCTTTCAAGGATCTTAGGAATTTAGGGCGCGCAATTTCAGGTACTCTTATCAAGGGCTGAATTCCTAATCAAGGGGCAAGAGGATTTATTTTCCTCTGGCCACGTACCTTCCAATTCAGAGACTCAGTACCTATCAAGGGGCAAGAGGATTTATTTTCCTATAGCTATGTACCTTCAAATTCAGAAGTATCCCGAATTAGAGGCTATGACCCACTGGATATGGTGAGCTTGATTCCCATAGAAGAACATCAAAGAATCAGAGATGCGACCAAACCGTTTTAAATGTTGCTAACTAGATTCCTAAAGATCCTTGAAAGACATTGCATTTGCATTCATAAACATCGCATAACAGGTTTCTTACAATAGGTCTCTCATCCTTCCTCGTTGTTTATTTCAGCATCATGAATCTCGAACAATCAGTTAAGGATCTCCAAGCTTAAAACACTGAGTTCCAAGCCTTGATTCTGAATTTGTCCAAGGGGCAAGAAGAGCTGAAAGCCATGCTGACTAAAAAGAAGAAGAAGAGGGGTAAGAAGACTCAGGTGAAAAAGCTTAGACCGATCTTGCAACTCAGGGATGCTGAAACCTCTGAAGACAGTGATGAGGATGAGCAAGGTGATGATGATAGTATCAAAACCGATGCAAAAAGTAACCACGAGTCTGCCAAGCCTTCTGAAGAAGATGAAGACTATCACCATGAGGATGAACATCCAGATGACAAATACAAGCTGCTTGAAGAACGTATGAAAGCCGTAGAAATTCAGAAGATACCTGGACTGGATTTTGAAGAATTGGGACTCGTTCTTGGAGTCATTATTCCTCCGAAATTCAAGACTCCCGCCTTTGCTAAATATGATGGGATTTCATGTCCCAAGTTGCACTTGAGATCGTATGTAAGGAAGATTCAACCTCATACTGCTGATAGGAAACTCTGGATCCATTTCTTTCAAGAGAGCTTGTCTGGAACTCAACTCGAATGGTACTATCAACTGGAAAGTACCAACATCCATACTTGGGAAGATTTGGTTGTTGCTTTCTATAAACAATATCAATACAATTCTGATCTTGCGCCAACTCGCATGCAACTACAAAGCATGTCCATGAGACCCGAGGAAAGTTTCAAGGAGTATACTCAGAAATGGAGAGATCTAGCTGGAAGAGTCAAACCCTCCTTAGCGGACAGAGAATTGGTCGATATGTTTATTGAAGGATAGAAAAACACTTAGAAAGGGGGGGATTGAATAAGTGTGACTTAAAAATCTGGACGATAAAAATAAATTGCACAGTTATTTTTATCCTAGTTCGCTGTTAACGAAGCTACTCCAGTCCACCCCCGCAGAGATGATTTACCTCAACCTGAGGATTTAATCCACTAATCGCACGGATTACAATGGTTTTCCACTTAGCCCACGACTAAGTCTTCTAGAGTATCCTGATCACAACTTGATCACTCCAGGAACAAACTGCTTAGCCAACTGCTAAGACTTTTCTAGAGTCTACTGATCAACCTGATCACTCTAGTTACAAACTGCTCAGCCAACTGCCAAGACTTCCTAGAGTATACTGATCAAACTGATCACTCTAGTTCCTTACAACTTAATGTAATCTATTCAAGAGTTTACAAATGCTTCTTAAAAGCTATAATCACAAACTGTGATATTTCTCTTACAAATTAAGCTTATTCTCACTAAGATATTACAACAGCAATGTAGTGAGTTGATGAAGATTCTGAGCTTTGAGTTGAACAGCGTTTCAGCAAGTTTGTTTTCGTTCAGAGTCGTTAAGAATTGGTTAACCTTGCTTCTCATCAGAACTTCATATTTATAGGCGTTGAGAAGATGACCGTTGAGTGCATTTAATGCTTTGCGTGTTCCGTACAGCATTGCATTTAATGTTATACGCTTTTGTCAACTACCTCGAGCCTTGTTCACGCTGTGTCTACTGACGTTGCCTTTAGTAGCTTTAACGTTCCTTTTGTCAGTCAGCGTAGTCTGCCACCTGTACTTCCTTCTGATCTGATGTTTGTGAATACGACGTTTGAATATCATCAGAGTCAAACAGCTTGGTGCATTGCATCTTCTGATCTTCTGATCTTGAAGTGCTTCTGGTGCGTGATACCATCTTCTGATCTTCAGTGCTTCTGATCTCATGTTCTTCTGATGCTTCCATAGACCCATGTTCTGATTCTGCTTCGACCATCTTCTGATGTCTTGCCAGACCATGTTCTGATGTTGCATGCTGAACCATTTGAGACACATCTTCTGAGCGCTGAATTATGCATACTCTTTATATATTTCCTGAAAAGGAAATTGCATTGGATTAGAGTATCATATTATCTAAAGCAAAATTCATATTATTGTTATCATCAAAACTAAGATAATTGATAAGAACAAATCTTGTTCTAACAATCTCCCCCTTTTTGATGATGACAAAAACATATATAAATGATATGAATTTGCGATCAGAAAGAGTAGACGGCAAAAGACAAATTACACAGCTATAGCATAAGCATATGAATATGTCTCCCCCTGAGATTAACAATCTCCCCCTGAGATAAATAATCTCCCCCTGAAATAAATACTCGAAGAACTTTAATAAAAGACTTCCCTGATTATTTCGGTAGAGACGATCATATAAGCTTCTGCCTTCAGAGAATTCATAGCTTCTGACTTCTGCTTCCATTGGACAGCTTCAGAACTTCAATTTCTTTAGATCCTTAGAACACTCACAGCTTCTGATTCCTGCTTCCATCATGGACAGCTTCAGAACTTGAGTTTCTTTGATCTTCAGAACATTCACAGCTTCTGATTTCTGCTTCCATTCAGGACAGCTTCAGAACTTGAATTTTCTGGATCTTCTAGAGCATTCACATCTTCTGATTTCTGCTTCCCTCGGATAGCTTCAGAACTTTGAATGTCTACCAGCATCACTTCATGCTAGATTTGTATCAGAACATTGTTGAATGTACCAGAGCATCATCAGAGCATCTCTACATCCTGAAATGTTACAGAACATAAAATGTATATTCAAATACATGATATGTATCAGAGCCAAATGTATCAGAGCATTATGGCTTAATAAACATGTATCAGAGCAAATAGAATTTTGTCAGAACAAAAAATAGACAATGATATTCAAATTCTATTATCCATGCTTCTGATCCCTGAAGCTTGACAGCACTCAGCTTGCTTCAGTTTCCAAGAGCTTATTCTTTTTACAGAATAACGCTTCTCATGGTTTTGCTTCTAGTGTTTGCTTCTGAAGATTCACTTCTTTATACCTGCAAAACACTTAAACAATATAGAACTTGCAGTTCTTGTTAGTGTATGTGTGGGAGCCTTTACCCAGCAACTGATAGATTTAATCAGATCATTTATCATTTATCTTCTCCCCCTTTTTGTCATAACATCAAAAAGAATTTATAAAAAGATTCAGATGTATAAAACGACAAAAGAAAACAAAGAGATAGGAAAACAAAAACCGTTTTGAAGAGTATTTAAAAGAAAAAAATGAAGCGGTTTACGAAAAACATTTAATGTTGCGTGAAAAGAGGAGAGATAATAAAGACAAATGAGGTGACTAGCACAGTTACCTATGGTCGGCGTCCCTTCAACTGCACGCGCGCTTATCCAAAAACAGTAACAGCAGGTTTACCATCCCGAGATAAAGCGTTACAGCTGTTTTTGCTTTAAAAGAGGTTCTGAATCAACTTAGACAAAGAAACGTTAGTAATAACCGAATCATAATTTCTAAAAGATTTCAGTCAGAACTTCTGATTAACATTCATTTCAGAAGATACTCATACATGAGCTTTCTCATCTTCTCATTCTGGGCATAGATCCATACTGATGCTCTTCAGAATGAATTTAAACCTATCTTCAGCCAGGGGTTTTGTAAAGATATCAGCCCATTGATGGTCTGTATCCACAAAGTTTAAATAAATAACACCCTTCTGAACATAGTCCCTTATGAAATGATGTTTAATCTCAATATGCTTAGCTTTTGAATGAAGAATAGGATTCTTAGATAAACATATAGCAGAAGTATTATCACAGAATATAGGAATGTTACTCTCATATATCTGATAATCTTCTAACTGACTCTTCATCCAGAGCATCTGTGTACTACAACCAGCAGCAGCAATGTATTCAGCTTCTGTCGTTGATAGAGCAATGGTTGCTTGCTTCTTGCTGTACCAGGAGATCAAATGACTTCCAAGAAATTGGCAACTTCCTGAAGTACTTTTTCTTTCAATTCTGTCTCCAGCATAATCAGCATCACAGAATCCTACTAAGTTGTATTCTTTAGATTTTCTGTAAACTAAACCAACATTAGTAGTACCTTTCAGATACCTTAGAATTCTCTTAACAGCAGTTAAATGAGATTCTCTAGGATCTGATTGGAATCTAGCGCACAAACAAACACTGAACAGAATGTCAGGTCTAGAAGCAGTCAAATATAGAAGAGATCCAATCATACCTCTGTATAACTTCTGATCTACCTTCTTACTTACCTCATCCTTACCTAGGATGCATGTTGGATGCATAGGAGTTTTGGCTTCTTTGCAGTCCAGAAGATTAAACTTCTTCAGAAGTTCCTTCACATACTTGGTTTGGTGAACATATGTTCCTTCTGATGTTTGATTAATTTGTATTCCAAGGAAATACTTGAGTTCTCCCATCATGCTCATTTCAAACTCAGCCTGCATAGACTCAGCAAACTCCTTTCCAAGTGTAGCATTAGATGTTCCAAAAATAATATCATCTACATATATTTGACAAATTAAAATATCCTTTTTAAAGGTTTTACAAAAAAGAGTAGTGTCCACTTTTCCTCTAGTGAAACCATTTTCCAGAAGGAAAGAACTTAAGCGTTCATACCAAGCTCTGGGAGCTTGTTTCAATCCATACAATGATTTCTTTAATTTAAAAACATGATTCGGAGACATAGAGTCTTCAAAACCAGGAGGTTGATGGACATAAACTTCTTCATCTATATAACCATTTAAGAAGGCACTCTTAACATCCATCTGATAAAGAGTGATGTTATGTTGAGTGGCAAAAGAAATTAATAGACGAATAGATTCTAACCTGGCCACTGGTGCAAAGGTTTCTGTATAGTCAATCCCTTCTTGCTGACTATAACCCTGAGCCACCAGTCTGGCTTTGTTTCTTATCACTTCACCTTTCTCACTGAGCTTGTTTCTGAAGACCCATTTTGTACCGATTATATTAAATCCATCTGGTCTAGGAACAAGATCCCAAACATCATTCCTTGTAAACTGATTCAGTTCTTCTTGCATAGCAATTATCCAGTCTGGATCTTCTAGAGCATGATCAACAGAAGTTGGCTCGATCAAAGATACAAGACCTAATTGACAGTCTGCATTGTTTCTAAGGAATGCTCTTGTTCTGATTGGATCATCCTTCTTTCCAAGAATGACATCTTCTGAATGACCAGAAGTGAGTCTGGATGATCTTCTGACAGATGGTTCTTCAGAAATGCTTAGATTGTCCAGAGAAGCTGATACTTGATCTTCAGATTCTTTGCTTCTGAGAAGTTCTGCTTCTGATGCATTGCTTCTTGGCTCAACAGCTTCTGATATGTCAATATCATAACCTGCAAAATTATCAAACTGCTTTGGTTTTTCAGAACCAAGCTTATCATCAAACCTGATATTGATTGATTCTTCCACAATCAATGTTTCAGTATTGTATACTCTGTAGCCTTTTGAGCGTTCAGAATATCCAAGAAGAAAACATTTTTGAGCTTTGGAATCAAACTTACCAAGATGATCTTTAGTGTTCAGAATAAAGCATACACATCCAAAAGGATGGAAATAAGAAATGTTGGGCTTTTTATTCTTCCACAATTCATAGGGAGTCTTATTTAGAATAGGTCTGATAGAGATTCTATTCTGAATATAGCATGCAGTGTTTATTGCTTCTGCCCAGAAGTGCTTAGCCATATTGGTTTCATTGATCATGGTTCTGGCCATTTCTTGCAGAGTCCTATTCTTTCGCTCTACAACTCCATTTTGTTGTGGAGTTCTAGGACAAGAGAAATCATGGGCAATACCATTCTCTTTGAAGAATTCTTCAAAGGATCCGTTCTCAAATTCACCACCATGATCACTTCTAACCTTTATGATTTTACACTCTTTTTCAGATTGAATCTGAATGCAAAAATCAAAGAACACTGAATGAGTCTCATCCTTGTGTTTCAAGAATTTTACCCACGTCCAGCGACTATAATCATCTACGATGACTAATCCATATTTCTTTCCTCTGACAGATGCTGTTTTGACTGGTCCAAACAGATCAATGTGCAAGAGTTCTAATGGCCTTGAGGTAGAAACAACATTCTTAGACTTGAATGCAGGTTTGGAGAACTTGCCCTTCTGACATGCTTCACAAAGAGCATCTGATTTGAATTTCAGATTAGGGAGTCCTCTGACAAGATTCAGTTTGTTAATCTGAGAAATCTTTCTCAAACTAGCATGACCTAATCTCCTGTGCCAGACCCACTGCTCTTCAGAAACAGACATAAGACAAGTCACCTTCTGACTCATAAGATCTTGCAGATCTGTCTTATAAATGTTGTTCTTCCTCTTGCCTGTAAATAGGATTGAGCCATCCTTCTGATTTACAGCCTTGCAAGACTTTTGATTGAAGATTATATCATAACCATTGTCACTTAATTGACTGATAGATAAGAGGTTATGAGTTAATCCTTCTACAAGAAGTACATTAGAAATGGAAGGAGAGTTACCAGACTTTATAGTTCCAGAGCCAATTATCTTGCCCTTCTGATCTCCTCCAAACTTGACTTCTCCTCCAGACTTAAGCACCAGGTCTTGGAACATAGACCTTCTTCCTGTCATGTGTCGTGAGCATCCAGAGTCCAGGTACCATGACATGTTGTGCTTTGTCCTTCTTGCTGCCAAGGATATCTGCAATAGGAATAATCTTATCCTTAGGTACCCACATTTTCTTGGGTCCTTTCTTGTTAGTTTTCCTCAAGTTCTGTTTGAACTTGGGTTTAACATTATAAGTACTAGGAGGAACAGCATGATAATTTTTAACATGAGTTTCATGACATTTCCTAGGTTGTGTCACATGCTTCTTGGTGTGTGATATGTGAAAGCTTTGTGCATGTGAAGTGTGCCTAATATCATGAGAGTGGCCATACTTGAACTGATCATACAATGGCTTGTATGTGAGTTTCATTTCATCAACAGGTTCAAGTTTGTATGGGGTTTCACCCTCATAACCAATGCCAACTCTTTTGGTTCCGGATACAGAATATATCATAGAAGCTAGCTGACTTCTGCCAATACTTCTAGATAGGAACTTCCTGAAACTTAAATCATATTCTTTCAGAATATGGTTTAGACTAGGAGTGGATTTTTCTGAATCAGAAGGAGATCCAACATCATTGGATAATTTTAAAATTTTATTTTTTAATTCAGAATTCTCCAACTCAAGCCTTTTTGTTTCAAATTCAAATAGCTTTTTCAGCTTTTTGTATTTGATACAAATTTGAGACTTGGATTCCAGAAGTTCAATTAATCCGGAAACTAACTCATCTCTAGTAAGTTCAGAAAATACCTCTTCAGAATCTGATTCTGATGTAGATTCTGATCCGTCATCTTCTGTCGCCATCAGCGCACAGTTAGCTTGCTCATCTTCTGAATCATCTTCTGACTCATCCCAGGTTGCCATAAGACCTTTCTTCTTATGAAACTTCTTCTTGGGATTTTCCTTCTGAAGACTTGGACATTCACTTCTGAAGTGTCCTGGCTCATTGCATTCATAGCACATGACCTTCTTCTTGTCAGATCTTCTTTCATCAGAAGATTCTCCATGTTCAAATCTCTTTGAACTTCTGAAGCCTCTGAACTTCCTTTGCTTGCTTTTCCAGAGTTGGTTAACTCTTCTGGAGATCATGGACAGTTCATCTTCTTCTTCAGATTCTGATTCTTCAGGATCTTCTTCTTTGGCCTGAAAAGCGTTAGTGCATTTCTTGATATTAGATTTTAATGCAATAGACTTACCTTTCTTTTGAGGCTCATTTGCATCCAGCTCAATCTTATGGCTTCTCAAGGCACTGATCAGCTCTTCCAGAGAAACTTCATTCAGATTCTTTGCAATCTTGAATGCAGTCACCATAGGACCCCATCTTCTGGGTAAGCTTCTGATGATCTTCTTCACATGATCAGCCTTGGTGTATCCTTTGTCAAGAACTCTCAATCCAGCAGTCAGAGTTTGAAATCTTGAAAACATCTTTTCAATGTCTTCATCATCCTCCATCTTGAAGGCTTCATACTTCTGGATTAAGGCAAGCGCTTTTGTCTCCTTGACTTGAGCATTTCCTTCATGAGTCATTTTCAAGGACTCATATATATCATAGGCTGTTTCCCTGTTTGATATTTTCTCATACTCAACATGAGAAATAGCATTCAGCAAAACAGTTCTGCATTTATGATGATTTCTGAAGAGCTTCTTTTGATCATCATTCATTTCATGCCTTGTCAGCTTTACGCCACTGGCATTTACTGGATGTTTGTAACCATCCATTAGAAGATCCCATAGATCACCATCTAGACCAAGAAAGTAACTTTCCAGCTTATCTTTCCAGTACTCAAAGTTTTCACCTTCAAATATCGGCGGTCTTGTATAACCATTGTTACCATTGTATTGCTCAGCAGAGCCAGATGTAGATGTAGGTGGATTTGTTGGAATTTCACCAGCCATCTTTTAAATGAAGCGTTTTTCTCTTCCTGAATCTTTACTAAACACGGTTAAGTGCTTGCACCTTAGAACCGGCGCTCTGATGCCAATTGAAGGATAGAAAAACACTTAGAAAGGGGGGGGATTGAATAAGTGTGACTTAAAAATCTGGACGATAAAAATAAATTGCACAGTTATTTTTATCCTGGTTCGCTGTTAACGAAGCTACTCCAGTTCACCCCCGCAGATATGATTTACCTCAACCTGAGGATTTAATCCACTAATCGCACGGATTACAATGGTTTTCCACTTAGCCCACGATTAAGTCTTCTAGAGTATCCTGATCACAACTTGATCACTCCAGGAACAAACTGCTTAGCCAACTGCTAAGACTTTTCTAGAGTCTACTGATCAACCTGATCACTCTAGTTACAAACTGCTCAGCCAACTGCCAAGACTTCCTAGAGTATACTGATCAAACTGATCACTCTAGTTCCTTACAACTTAATGTAATCTATTCAAGAGTTTACAAATGCTTCTTAAAAGCTATAATCACAAACTGTGATATTTCTCTTACAAATTAAGCTTATTCTCACTAAGATATTACAACAGCAATGTAGTGAGTTGATGAAGATTCTGAGCTTTGAGTTGAACAGCGTTTCAGCAAGTTTGTTTTCGTTCAGAGTCGTTAAGAATTGGTTAACCTTGCTTCTCATCAGAACTTCATATTTATAGGCGTTGAGAAGATGACCGTTGAGTGCATTTAATGCTTTGCGTGTTCCGTACAGCATTGCATTTAATGTTATACGCTTTTGTCAACTACCTCGAGCCTTGTTCACGCTGTGTCTACTGACGTTGCCTTTAGTAGCTTTAACGTTCCTTTTGTCAGTCAGCGTAGTCTGCCACCTGTACTTCCTTCTGATCTGATGTTTGTGAATACGAAGTTTGAATATCATCAGAGTCAAACAGCTTGGTGCATTGCATCTTCTGATCTTCTGATCTTGAAGTGCTTCTGGTGCGTGATACCATCTTCTGATCTTCAGTGCTTCTGATCTCATGTTCTTCTGATGCTTCCATAGACCCATGTTCTGATTCTGCTTCGACCATCTTCTGATGTCTTGCCAGACCATGTTCTGATGTTGCATGCTGAACCATTTGAGACACATCTTCTGAGCGCTGAATTATGCATACTCTTTATATATTTCCTGAAAAGGAAATTGCATTGGATTAGAGTATCATATTTTCTAAAGCAAAATTCATATTATTGTTATCATCAAAACTAAGATAATTGATAAGAACAAATCTTGTTCTAACATTTATGAGTACACTGACTGGACCTTTCTATAATCATTTACTAGGAAGTTCATCATCTGGATTCACTGAACTCATACTGATTGGGGAACGTGTCGAGAATGGCATTCGAAGTGGTAAGATTCAAGTGGCTACATCCTCAGGTTCTACAAAAAAGCATTTCAATGGGAGGTCGGATTCAAATGCTATGTATGGGCAGAAAAGGATAAACCACGATCAATCTATTGAGGCAGTTCTGAGATCCACACCGGCGCCTCAACAGGGTCGTCAAAACAAACAAGATACACCTAGACGTCAATTCACAAAGATCAATATTTCGCTAGCTCAAGCTTTACAACATCTGCTAAAGGCAAATTTGATCACCCTGAGGGATCCTCCTAAGAATCCTAACACCTTTGCTCCTAGTTATAAGCCCAATACGAGGTGTGCATATCATTCTAATAGTCCTGGACATGACACAGAGAATTGTTGGCCGTTTAAGAACAAGATCCAAGATATGATCAACGCTGGCGAAATTGAGTTCGACACCCCTGCAACTCCTAATGTGATCATTGCTCCCATGCCTAATCACAACAAGATTGCTAATGCTATGGATGGCTAGAAGGATGAACTTTTTAGATCATTAGATTTACTTTCATTTGCAATTTCTATTCTGTTTGTTTAAACATTCGACTTATGATAGACATTATCTGTTTTAATAATTATCATCAGTGCATTGCATATGTTTGTCTTGAATACATTATTTCGTTATCACTCATTTTAAATTGTGTATTTACTTTGCATATGTTTTGTGTTTATTCGACTCCTGCTAAGCTGTAAGCCTTTTAAGGGAGGATGACGAAAACGGTACCGCAACCTCATACAGTATGCTTTTGAATGGACTATGTTGACGATGTATAGGCATTGTTTTAATTCCTAAATAGTGGATATATAAGGATGTTAATCCCTCGTCAACCTCTTTGAACCTAAGAAGTAGAAGTTTCTTTCTTGTACTAATTAAAACCCTTGATCATAACCTGGGGCAGGGTAGTTCTCAGTTAAGTTAGTTGTGCATTCTATTTTAAGAGAATCATTCGGTACACCTTTCAACAAAGGTTTCAATCACAAGCGTTTATCCGCACACATCAAAGAAGTGTTGGAGATGTCAGTCAAAAGCCAATGATGTTTCATCAATCATTAAGCAAGACAGTCATTATCTTTCAAAAAGGAAAAAATGAAAAACATATATACAAAGAAAATCCTGCTAAGTCAAAAATAAAAAAGATGACTTAGGCAAAAATCAAGGCATCCCGCTGACTGTAAGCTCACAATAGACAGTTCAAGCAAAAGTTAGGGATATCAAAAAGATGAAAAAGGAGAAGTCAATAAATTCTTGAACAACTCAAAGTTGTGACTACCAAAAGGAAGAAATGACTACCATATCATAAGTTCTTATTACTTGCGAACCATCAACATTATCAAAGGCGCAAATCCATAGATCTCTTGGAACCTGAATGCATAAGTTGAATTAACTGAGCTTAGGATCGAAGAACATCACGAAGAGGATGGGTACAAATAAACTTTGAGCCTTTATCCTTTGTTCCTTAAACCGTGAACCAAGCCACGTTACAACCTTTGAAAGTCCTAATTGAAACATGGTTAGTTCGAAAGCATACTGTTATCAAAAAGGTATCCTGACTCCTTAAGGTCACCAAAAATGTTAAGTTGATATCACGTTTTTACAAACATCACATTGTTACGAATATCATGTTTTTACAAATATCACGTTTTTACATGTCTTATTTTAATGTTTTTTTTTTAAAAAAACTCAAGACAAACGTATGCATTGCATCTCATGAATACATTATTAAACATATTCTGCTACATAATTTCAAATGTTAGCAACAGAAAGAACTTGCACAGGGTACAACTAATGACTGAAAGTTATCCCGACAGACAATATTATTCCAAGAGGCCATGTCTCTTATGTATACAAGGGGCATGACATGTTTTTCCCAATCAATCTGGGGCAATCAAGTCAAGATTCCAAGAATATCTCAAGGATGCCGACCAGGGGCATGCATCCAAGAAGATCTGAAGCTACTTCTCAACCAACATAGGACATTGTTTTGGGCCTATGATTACTAGGGGCATGTCGCCCGTAGTGCACACCTCATAAAGTCCTCGCGAGGCGAATCTTTCCAAAGTTCCTGCTAACTGGGGCAAATCTATGCAAGTCCAGTTCAACATCTTGATCAATACTCAGTGGCGTTTCTGAATCGAGTAGTAAGTTACTATGATACTGGGGGCAACTTTCAAGACACCCACATCTCCCCACAGAGCCAGGTTCATAAGATCATATCCCCACAAAGTAATCATTAAGAAGATATCTTAAAAAGTTCTCGTCCCCAAGCAAGAATCATAAATCCCCAGCTGTACTTCTTCAAGACAAGATCAAACGAAAAAATCACAATGATACAGAGATTTATTTTCTCAAGATACTCCAAATAGCATAAATCATTTTCATACATCATGTGTCATAGTAAATTCATACATAACATACATACGCCTCATTGCCTATGCATAACACTTTCATTCATAAACATTACAATACATGCATCACAACATTGCATAAAACTAATGTTCCTTTTTCAGCCTACTTCTACAATCAAATAAACATTGTCTTCTAGATATAGTGCAGAGATAATCAAGTCAAGTATTTAATTCTGACGCTCATTTAAGATGGAGATTTAGTTCTGATACTTAATTTTGGATATCTTCCAAAGATAGCTTAGAGATAATCAACACATATATCTAAATCCTGATACTTAGTTCCGGATATTCTCCAGAGATAGTTCAGAAATGATCAAGACAAAGATTTAGTTCTGACACTTAATTTTGGATATCTTCCAGAGATAGTTCAGAAATGATCAAAACAAAGATTTAATTTTGACACTTAATTTTGGGTATCCTCCAAAGATAGTTCAGAGATAATTAAGACAAAGATTTAATTCTGATACTTAACAGTTCAGAGATAATCAAGATAGTTATTTAATTCTGACGCTTAATTTTGGGTATCCTCCAAAGATAGTTCAGAGATAATCAAGATAGTTATTTAATTCTGACGCTTAATTTTGGGTATCCTCCAAAGATAGTTCAGAGATAATCAAGATAGTTATTTAATTCTGACGCTTAATTTTGGGTATCCTCCAAAGATAGTTCAGAGATAATCAAGATAGAGATTTAATTGGGACAATTATTTCGAAAATAGTTCAGAGATAATCAAGACGACGATTTAGTTCTGATACTTAGTTTCGAGCATCCTCCATGAAAAGTTTAAGACTTAGATCTAATTCAGTTACTACGAACGGTGCTGACATGATCAATCTCCAATAAATTTTCTCTCAAGGCCTGGATGGCATCTTTAAGCCCATCTCCGATAAAAGTCCCTACTTCAGCTAGGGCAAATTTCTTAGTATTCTAGTGTTCAATCATCTTCCACCTTCAGATACCGACTGGCATACAAACCACTCTACATCTTCAGGTTTAAGATAATTGAACAGGGGCAGCTGTCATACCCCAAAATTTGCCCATACAATTTCTCTTACACAAATACAAATCAATACACAAAGCTCCAAGACACACTCTCCTATACAAGGCTCTAAAACCAGGGTTTGGCTCATTCAAAGGAAAATCAGTGAATCAATGGATCCAAGACATCTCATATTGCTCAATACATCTCACACTATCTCCATGACAAGTATCAATACCTATCTCAAAGCTCTGGTCATTCAAAAGTTCAGAAAGTCAACGGTCGACTAGTTGACCTAAAAAGTCAACTGTGGTCAAAGCAGAGTCAAAACTCCTGATTTTTTGTCAAGATCCTCATATTGAAGTATCATTCACCATTTGATCAAGAATTGATCATGGTTCATCAAGGAAAGATAAAAAATCAACAAACCAAAAAGTTTCTAAATTAGGGTTTTGTATACGAAAGTCAATTGAACTTTGACCATCCATAACTCCCACATGGAACATCAGAAATTTCCCATCCAAAGCTCATTTTGGAGGAAATTTGATTCTCTACAACTTTGTCACTCACATGCCAAGTCTAAAAATGCTTCATTTAAGAGATATGGACCAAAACATTATAGGTCCTTTTCAAAAGTCATCAAACAGTCATTTTTTTCAAAAGGACACACAAGGAGCATGGAAAATGATGTTGATATGAGACCAAAGAAACTGCTTAGAGGACTCTCTAAGGTTTCTAAAAAATCTTAGAACACTTCCATACCTTAAAAAATGAGGGAGATATACCTTGTCAAAGTTGGGCAAATTTGAGGGAGAAAATATGAAATCAAAAGCGTCAAATTGATTTTTTTTGCAAAGAGGCCCAAGTTTTTATGGCCCATTATTGCTTCCCAAGTCATGTAGAAGATCCAAGACCAATGCCACGAAATTTTGAACATTATTTGATTTTTTATTGAATTTATATTCATTAAAATATAATTTAAATCAAGTAAATCAAAGAAATTTGAGAAATTTGATTTAGTTATAATTTCCAATCATATTTAATCATCAATAATGTCTTATAATCAGGTAAAATTCGTGCATAGAGAATTGGAATCAAAAAGATTGGAATTGAGCAATTTTAGAAAGAATCCATAATCAATTTCAATCAAATTTCAATCTTTGATTCTAGGGAGATTTGATACAAGATTGTTACCCTAATACAACCTCTATAAGTACACAAACCATGTAGACACAAGGATTGGACGAAAATTTTGGAGAGTGGAACCTTAACCGAGCTTGAAAAATACCAAAAAACTCAAGCATCGAATTCTTGGTAGCAGTCCAATTCAAGGAGATCTAACCATTCCAACATACTCCTTGGGCATCCCGAAGCTACACCACTGCGTATCAGGTCTTATATCATCAAGAACAAGCCTCTGTAAGTCACGATTTACTTGGTTTTAAATTGAATCGATCCCAATGATTTACGCATCCATTGCCTATTTCAATTGCATATTATGATTCGTGATGTTATTCTGATTCAATCTGGAAATTTAATTGAGTTTTCATAAGCATTGCTACGAATCACCATTATTAGGGTTTAGGAGCTCGAAAGAGGGCTTTTCGTTCTGGGTGAAATTGATTGAAACTACAAGTGCCATCACGTTCATGGATGTTGGACGAACGCGTCTATATGTTCGCGATAAATTTCTATGGCGTATTGTATTATTTTTTGTCTGCAGGAGCTATGGCGACGGATACCTGTCTGTAGGTATAGAGCTGAACCTAAGCCGACGGTTGTATGAGGAAGATGAGTGCGTGTCCTCACGTGGTTGGACGATTTCAAAATTGGCGCGCGTTCTGGGATCCATGGACATATATTATATATTATGTTTTGAAAGTGTACATTAATCAAACTTGGAAAATAGCTCAAGTGGTGGAGGCGAGTTCTGGTGAAGCCAAGGCCATGTGTTCGATCCCGCGCCTCATCATATTTTTTCACGAAATTTCCAATTACGGATCCTATACGCGCTTGCAGAGAGGGATTAGGGTGCGTCTTCATCATCCAACCATCAGGTTATCTCTTAAATTAATCCAACGCCTAACAAGACGCTAGTCCACCATGCATCCCCAGGCTGCGTGCACACTGGATCATAAGTTAAGATTTCCAGAATTTTTTTTTATTTTTAATTATACAGCCTATTTATTTAGTTTATAATATACATATTTATTGTTTTAAATTCCTTTTTTCTTTCTTCTCTAATAAAATAAAAGCTATTACATTTTTATTTCAAAAAAACTTTTTATAATAAATATTTATTTATTTATTTTATTTTATATACTTATTTATTTATTTACTTAAATATTTATAATATTTGTTTCTTTACTTATATTTATTTATTAATATATAATGTTATATATATATATATATATATATATATATATATATATATATTTATTATATTATATTTATTTTACTTTTCTTATTTACTTATTTATTTATTTAATTTTATTTGATTACTTATATTTATTCAAAAATTCTTATTTATTCCAAAAAATTCACAAAAATTATTTTTGCATTCGATTTTATTTTCTTGCCCTAATTTAATTAATTAGGTCGCGAGACCAATACTTAATTAAATCATTTATATTTTCTTTAAATCATACCCTAATCAGGGTTTACGACGAACATTCCAATACACTGAATATTTTCTTTTCGTGCCTTGCCTTTTCAGGGTTACCTTTCAATGCTCTCCGACTACGCGCCACGCTTTTCACGAAGTTAAGTATTAATTTATTTCAAAGTCTATTTTGTTTCCTTTGATTTTAGGGTTTGCCCTTATATTTCTTGAACTATGCATACATTCACCCATTATCTGCCTTTGCCGTTTTTCAGGGTTTACCTCCGAGGCTTCCTCCGACCGCCAACCATGTCAGATTAAATGCAAAGCTAAGTTGCTTTTTATTTATTTATTTAAATCCTTTATCTGTTTGCTTTCTTTAGGGTTAACTGTGTTTGCCTTCGAACCGATAATGCACTCACCCCTTTCTATTTATTCTTTCTTTTCCAATTTTCAGGATTTGTTAACTGCCAAAGCTACGAGTACTGGTAACCCTAAACCCTGACATCTCTTGTCTTTTATTACTTATGCCAAACCCTATTAGGGATCCGCTGTTTTCATTGTCCCCTTCCCCATATTTGCTATTATTGTTGCTTTATATTAAACTGCGTGGTTAGTAATTTAGGGAGTGCCACCTTGAATTGAATTAGCCTCACTAATTATAAGATAATTTAATCGAATTAATCACGTGATTGATGCACCCACGCACACTTTTGAGGTAACCTCTCTGTTGCCTTGTTGCCTGTTGCCTTGTGTTATTTTGCAGAATAGCCAGTCCCTCGAATACGAGGATACCTTAGCCAGTTGCCTCGATTAAGATCATGGTCCCTAATGATGCTGCCTTCGATATGCATGATCTCGACCCTCGGAAGTTGCCTACGAAAAAGGCTAAGGTATCCTCTGGCTGCCTACGAAAGGCTATTCTGATCATTCCCTTAGACTACCTGCCTCTCTATGGCATGGGTCAGTCTTATGGCGAATGATAAAGCGATGACCCTTCAACCTCCAAATGAAAGGCTTTCTGCCCTCTTATGGAAAGGATAGACCCTTTCACCCTGAAAGGCTAAAAGAACTGATTTTCAAGCTATAAGGTAAATAGCCCTTAATTGCTTTGCCTTGCTCTAAAATTTTTCTATATTCTTTCTCAAAATTCTTCAAAAATGGCTACGCTCATTTACGAGCTAAAGTCCACTTCTCTTCATCTTCTACATTTCTGAAAACAAAAGAGCAAAGCAATTAAGAGCCCATGGAAAACCATGGATGCAAAGGGTGCCTTACACCTTCCCTTTGCATAATTACCCCCCGAACTCAAAATCTTTTTAAAAGGTATTTTCCTATTCTTTTAGCCTTTCCGATATTTGGATAAAATAAAAGTCGGTGGCGACTCTTGCTTAACCGCGGCATTTCGATTATAAAAGTCAGTTCACCGTATTACAGATAGCCAGTAGATTCACTAGACTTCATCAGAGCATTCATCAAGAACAATAATGTTAATCAAAGTTAAGAACATTAGCAGCAGTAAAAGAAGTCAGTAGCATCCATATCAGATGCTTACATATAATCCATTTAGTTTCTCCAAACCAAATAGACAATCCAAAATGCAATTATTCACAGACTTAGTCATACATGTACCCAGTAAACACATAGTTATAAACATACAATCCTACTAACTAACTAACAATAATTAGCCTGCAATCATTCATAAACATAGTTATGAACAACATAAAAGTATACTAACACTCAGATCTATTTACACAGATACAATGGCCAAATGTCTTTCCCGATGCTCTAACATGGAGCACAACAGTAGTACTTCCTGAGTCAGTACTAAATAATTACCACATCATATATACCATGTTTACCTACACACAACATAAATACCACTTCTCACAATTACTCCCTTTTTTTACCATAATTTGGCAAAGGGTTAGTCCTTCAAAGAAGTCAGCACGCATAGAAGACATCATGCACAAGGTAGTCAAGCAAGATTAGTATGTTAGAACATACACACAAGAACATGAGAGAAGTCACCAAATCAGCATCAAAAGATACACAATCAATATTGCACAACCTACTCTCAATAGGCTATAGAGCTCTTACAGAATAACCAGAGAAATATGTCCAAAAACAACTAAACTAAAAAAACATCAGCAATCAAACCTTCAATCTCCATGTAGAAGGAACCAAACTACAACATCTTCATATCATAATTAAATTCAAGTTGTCCTCATCTTACTCAGAATCACTTGAATCAATTGATTGCATTATCTCTGCAATAATAACTTCCATATTTCTTATCTTCTTAGGATTCAATTTCTTAATCATAATCTTCTTATTGCCAGATTTTTCACTGGAAGGTTCAATAATGGTGATGTTGTCCCTAACATATCTAGCCTCCATGACCTTATTTAACCAAAATTCCAGCATATCCTCAACATCCATAGGAACCTCAATCTCTTTGACAGGGATGCTCTCACTTTATTGTTTAGATGAATCTCAATAATTTTGATTCATGTTGAGAAGTTGATTTTGAAGGATCAGAGCGAGATCTATAATCTAAAAGTAGGATCCATTTTTCTGTTCGTAACGACAACCCAGTAATGAGATAACAAAAGAAATATTCTTATTTTACGTGCCAAAGTAGTCTTAGGGGAGAGAAACACTTTTTATCTTTTGGCATAACTCCCCAGTATTGATTGCTACAAGGTTTCATAGAAGTAGAGCCCCATAGCACTCATAGACTTTTCAACCATGATATTATTATTGATAACAAACTCCTCCAATGGTACATTTAGCAATTTCCTTTCAACCTTATTTTTCTTGAGATACAAACTTTTCTTCTCTAATAACCTTTCCTGATACTAAAGAGAATTAATATCTTGTATGATGTCTAAGAAATCTTCTTCAACATGTGTTTCTGGTTCAATATTTCCATGTTCCTCATAATTTTCCTATGAAACATGCACTTTCTTCTTCTAACTTGTGCTTTTAGTTACCAATATGTCACCCACAATGTGTGGCACATCTAGAATGACATCTTCATTTCCTTCTAAGATTGTGCGCCCTAAATTCCTAAGATCCTTGAAAGGGTTAGTTAACATGCAATGTTGTGATGTTATGATGTCATGATGTCATGAAGATGTAATGCGTTATGCAAAGCATAAGATAGTAAGGACAAGCAAGTCCTACTACAAAACCTGCATGGAAATCAAAGGGTTAGTAGCACACACAAGCAAGTCACACTAGTGTCCTTAGGTTTAAAGGCTTGGATGAAGTCCGTAGGTAAGTACCCTCCCCACTGAAGTTTAGTTGGTTCAACCTGTCCTAGATAAAGATCGGGTTCTATGGTGCTCATATCCCTGATCTTTCTCACGGGCATTATCTCAACATGGTGCTCGAACGGCCAGCCAAAAACATCCCCAGAGTCCAATCTCAATGAGTGTAGCATCGAGTATCAACCAACTTCAGTTAGGAATTCAAATCCATCCATCTCGCTACTTCCTATAAGCCAAAGTCAAGTTCAGCTAGGGTTCTAAGGGCAAATCATTGCTTGATGACACTACATGGTAGCCCAATGTATCCTTGATCATGTTCAAGGGCCATCATAACCAACCAAAGTGTCACACTAATGGTGACCACCAGATCAACCATATCGGGACGAACCGTACAATCTCATTGGTCTATTGCCACATACCTAAGGTACACTAGATCCGGGTGCAGGATCTTTCACACAACAGAATACCCAAAACAGCCTTTAAAAATAAAGCAATCAAATCAAACAAGTGAAAACATTTAAGTGAATCCTAAACTTTAAGGTAACCCCTCTTTTTTAAGTATATCTCCAGCAGAGTCGTCAGTTCTGTAATACGGTGGAGAACTGACTTTTTGAAATGTTGCGGTTAGCAAGAGTCGCCACCGACTTTTATTTTATCCAATTTTAGAAAGGCTAAAAGAACATAAAAAGACCTTTTAAAAGACTTTGAGTTCGGGGTAGGTTATACAAATGGAAGGTGTAAGTACCCTTTGTATCCATGGTTATCCATGGGCTCTTAATTGCTTAGCTCACTTTGTTTTCAAAACCTTTGAGGTGTAGTGTGTGAATAGTAAAATACTTTGTCAAGGACTTTAGCTTGTAAATAAACGTATTCTTGTTTTGAAAGTATTTTATAAAAGAGAGTGTGAAAAAATATTTGAATTTGAATTTGAAAAGAGCAAGCAACCAGGAGCACCTACCATAAGTTAAAGATTCTGTTCTTTTAGCTTTTTAGTTTGAAAGGGCTATCCATACATAAAAAGGGTAGAAAGTCCTTTCATTGGATGTTAAGGGTCATCGAGGAAATATCCACCATAAAACTGTCCCTACCATATAGAGGTAGGCAGGGCCAGTCCTGGGCCCGGACAAGCAGGCCCACAGCCCAGGGCCTCATAAAAATGGGGGGCCTCAATTAGGAGGAGTATTTAAGAATTTATAATACTGTAAATATAAATTATATTTTTGTGGTGAAACTTTTAGACAAGTGCTTGCTTATGGCTCCGCGGTTGTGTCATTTCCTTGGAAGCTTGATGATGGTGGTTCGATTTTTAGTGGCTTACAAATTGTGATACTTAGTTTTTAATTATTAGTTTTTAACAAAAACACTTCAATCTACTGACTTCAATCTTTCTTAATATGACAAACTGAGTAAATTATAACTTAGTGCTACCTAATTTCATAGGTAATGAATTCCTATATAATTTTTTGTAATAATTATTATTTATCAATTATAAAATAATTTTTATATAATTAATTAAAATTTATAATGAGAATTTAAATCAAATTTTATCTTCGATAGTTATTTACTGTAACTCTTGTAATTTTATTTTAATATATTTCAACAAGAAATTATTTATATGGAGCTTATTTGAAGCAACAGGGATTGTGAAAGAGATAACTGGTCTTGAGCAGTCAGAATATTGGTTATGGTGGTATAACAATGATGCTGATAGGTATAGTAGAATGGTCAGTGATGTGGATGCTCACAATGTATATCAATATGCTTTAGAAATGAAATCTGTTGTCAACTTATATGTCGAGCTTAAAGGCAATGTAGCAGTAGTAGGAAATGATATAGGTGAAGGTGATGATGTACAAGTATGCAATGATGTTGGAGTTGAAGATGTTCAAGTAGGAAACGATGTTGGTGGAGGTGATGATGTGCAGGTAGCCAATAATGCTGGTGGAGTTGAAGATGTTCAAGTAGGAAATGTTGTTGGTGGAGGTGATGATGTACAAGTAGGAAATGATAATGGTGGAGGTGATGATGTACAAGTATTTGATGAAACTGAGGATACTGAGGATAGTGAGGACAGTCAGGACAGTGACTATGTAGCTGATGGTTTATCATTTGATGACAGTGATAATGAAAGGGCTCTTGGGTTGGATGACTGCTTTGGTGAAGACTCAGCAAATAGCAAAAAAGGCAGGGTGAAAACACAAGCAAATAAACACAAGCTTACTCCAAAGAAAGTTCAAATTAGTGTTGACAATGCAGGGTCAACAAGTGGGGTGGATAAGGAGATGGAGACAAACTATGCTAGTGATGAGCTTGATAGCAGTGACCCTGATGCATCTGATGGAGAGAAGGGGAGGACACAAACAACCTACTGCTGCACAAGGTGTGGTGTACATGGCCATAATGCTAGAAGTTGTACAAGTAAAGAAGTTGATCCTGAGGCTCAAAAAAGAAAGGTACTGAAGTTGTCTATTATTGGCATATGCTATTATTGATGTGTAATGTTTTTTAACTGAATTTTTTTGTACAGAGAAAGCCACCAAAGAAGACTGCTACAAATAATTCTCAAACTGCTACAAATGACCAAACTCAAGCTACAAATGCTGAAACTGCAGGAGATGACCAGAGTCAGGCTACCATTGCTGAGGGTTCAACACAAGACCAAACTCAGGCCACCAATGCTGAAAGTGGAGGAGTTGAACCTCAGCATAATGTAACACAAACTGATGTTGACCCTGAGTTTGAAATGCTTGCTGCAGATCTTGCAGCAGCCTTTGAGGCAAGTCAATCTCAACCAAAACTATTTGAAACTGGCCCTGATACACATGCACAGACTGCAGCAACATCATCACTTACATTTGCCCCTGTTGAAGATGTACAAGTTTCTGCCCCAGATTATATTTTGACTGCACCTGCTTATGATGTGCCACCTGCAACTGTTTCTACTACTCCAACAGTTCTCAAACCAGTTGAGTTTATTATAGATGCTAATATTTTGACTACATTACTGATTATGTGGTTGTATATCTAATGTTTTGTAATTTACAGAAAAAGAAGACACCAAAGCCAAAAGTTGCAAGAAAGTTGGAGTTGAGAAGAAGTGACAGGACAAGGGTGCTTAAAACCAAGAAGCTCAAAGGAGCAGGAAGTGATCCATCACAACCTATGGAACTGTCTTGATTAAGAAGCTTTTTATGGAACTGTCTTATTGCCTTTTGACTTTGTTAGCCAATATATGGCTTTGTTTACTTTATGTAATTCTGAGATATGTACCATGAAACTGGTTTATGCATGGTGTATCTTGTTGTATTTTGAGACATAATTATATGCCATTTTTTGGCTTTATGTAAGTTTGAGAAATCAAACAGACTATTGGTTAAGTATGCTTTAAGTATTGTGAGACATAATTATGTGCCATTGTTGTCTTGTTAGCCTTCATGTTCTACTACAAACAAACCATTTACAAACAGCTATGTACTTCAAACAAATCATTAGTAAATAGGGATGAAATATAACAACACTATTTCAAGTACTGATTGAGTCAATAACTGATTCTAACAGGGACGAAATACACACATTTAATTTTCCTCTAGGGACCAAAACAGAAAAACATTACAGACAACAAACAACTTTAATCTAACTACCATTTCTGGTAAACAAAGAACAAACACCATGAAAGAGACAAAAAAAGCTTGAGCAGTTTGGCCTTCTTCCTTTCGTTTTCCAACTTCAATTTCATCCTCTCTTTTTTCTTGGCTTCAATTTCTTTAATGATGCAACCTAGTTCCTGAACTACCTTTGAGCAATTGCATCCAACTAATTTTCTGGGTTCACTTGATGTGCTCCGTTCAAGTTCATCATCCCATATAAATAGCTTGCAACCTAATCCCAAATTTGAACATTTCCAGAATCTTCTTTTAGGGTTTTCGGTTGAATTTGAGATGAACATCCTCATTGATTTATTGCAACCACAAATTGGGATTTCAGACTCAGTACAATCACCTATGCTCGATGTGGCCATTGAAAATTTAGAGAAGATGAAGAAATCTGAGATTTGAGGAAGAAGATAGAAGGAGTGTGAGAAAATGACCCCTTTTTGATTTCGTCCTCCTTATAATGGCCACATCTCCACGTGTGCAACATATTAAGTAAAAAATAAATGTAAATCATTTCCACATCAGCAACGTTAGCCTAGTCAGCTTTTTTTTAACAGAATTCTAACCCCAGGGACTAACGCCAACGTGAAAATGAGATACAAGGATTCAGACCAAAAAAAAAAAAGATACAGGGACTAAATTCAAAAACACGCCAACTTACAGGGACCAAGGGACTATTTAAGCCTAAATATTTTAAAGTTTGGCATTAGCTCATTTATTATCATATTTTTATGATGAAATCAAATTCATTGTATTTTGAGTTATTATTTATTTGATCATTCAAATATTTTTTTTTAAAACAAAAATTGGAGCAATTAAGGCACTTACAAGATTCTCAATCTTAATTTAATTAATTATATTTCGATTTTAAATTCTTTAATGATTTGCATATGATTTATTATCTGTATTGAAATTCCTTTTTATGGTTAACAACAGCTAAGATTTTATGTTTTTGATATTGTCTCCGATATTCTTTTCATTTTAGAGGCGAGTAAAACATCATTTTTTTTATTAAGGGTCCATTTTTTTATTTGCCATGAGCCTCTAAAAAGTCGGGGTCGGTCCTGGAGGTAGGTAGTCTATAGGGAAGGATATAATAGTCATTATTCTTTAGGCAACCAGCGAGGATACCTTAGCAATTGGGACAATCATCATTTACCGAGGCAACATCAAGGGACAAGATCATTTTTATCGTAGGCAACTTCGAAGGGACTATGATCTTATGATGATGAACTGAGAGTAACATTTGCTTTAGGTATCCTCGAATTCGAGGGACTTGACTATTTTAATATTGAAAGGCAACAAGCAACAAGAGGGATTACCCTAAAGGTGTGTGTGCACCAATCATGTGATTCAATTCAGATATTTTATCTTATAAAATTAGTGATTTAAATTAATTAACAGTCTTATCACTCCCTAGGTTACTGACCACGCAGAAATATAAATGCGGAAAATAAAGTCTTATGCTATTACAAGGCTTCGGGTGGGGGATTACATGGCCAAAAATCCAGGAAAAAGCAGAAATTATAAACCTACAACTATTACAAGGCTTTGGGGCAATTACATAATAAAGGAAGAATTGGACGCGAAAATAAAAGCAGGATAAAATTGAAAGGAGAACGAAAAGGCGAAATAAAAAAAAAAGAAAAAGTTCTCGAAAACAACGCTAACAAACCTAAAATTAATTATTAGTTATAAACCTAATTAATTTAGACGATAACCCTGATTAAATTCCTAATTAAGTTAACCTAATAATTTTAAATTAACTAACTAATTAAATTAAATTAAATCTATTAATTAAAATTATTAACCTAATTAATTACTAATTAATTAAATTAAATCTACTAACTTAAAGTTATTAACCTAATCAATTAAAAATTATTATCCTAATTAATTGCTAATTATCCTAATTAAATTATTCTATTAACTAAACAACTAATCACCTAAAAAAATAATTATTTTAATGTCCTAGAAAAAATAACTTTTAAAGAAGGAGTTTAGTGTCTAAAAAAATAAAATTAAAAGAATAGAAAAAAATAAGAAAAAGAAAAGAAAAAAAATAAAGAGAAGAAGAAATAATTAAACCAGGCTGGGGGCGTTGATCTTGTGCGGTGAAGCTTCAGTGTTCCATGGTAGGCTGCGTCTCCATGCACGTTTGATCAACCTTGGCGTTGATCTGACGGTTGGTATTAGAGGATGCACCATGAATGTGCGTGTACACGCTGCACTGGATCTAGAGGCAAGCCAAGCGTTGGATTGATAAAAATATATTAGGGTCCGTTTGGTTGGGAGTAGATGGAGGGGAGGGGAGGGAAGGGGATATTTATAAAAATATGTGTTTGGTTCATTTTGTATAAGGGGAGGGGAGGGGAGCAAAATCCCTCCTAGACTCACTTTTTGCTCCCCTCCAAATTGGAGGGATTCGGAGGGGAGGGAAGATTCAATAATCAGAATTTTATTATTTTTCCTATTTTAACCTCAATTATTTTTTTAATTCCGAAATTGTCCTTATTGACTTATTAAAGACTATATTTTTTTCTCTGTATTATTTCACGTTTATTTTTTTTTCTATTGCGCGGTTGTTATTTGTGCGTTGTTGTTCTCAGGTGAATTTTTTTCTTTTTTTATTTTGTTGAAGTTCCCTTTTTGATATTAGGTTTTTTTTTTTATAATAATAACATACTTATACTTATATAACATTTACATATCCTTTTCATATTACTTGGTATAATTTTACTAAATTTTAAGAATATTTTATGACACTAGCTAATTTCACGAATGCAGGGTTTTGAAGAATATATCAAAAACTTTAATTGCTATAGTTGCAAAAGAAGGTTAGTGGGAAATGAATCAATAATATATTTTGTTATAATTTGCTTATTTTTGTAAGACTTGTTGGGAAACAATGAAAGAGGAAATTTGTAGTTTTGTTCATGATTTTTACCTTAAGGCCAAATTTATAAATATAGTCAGAGCTTCTTTCTTGACACTAATTCCTAAGATCAGTTATCCACAAAACCTCAATGAGTACATGCCCATTTGTTTGGTAGAGCGTCTCTATAAGATTTTAATAAAAATCTTAGCTTCAAGACTAAAAAGGGTTATTAGGAATATTGTGTCGATAAATCAGTCAACTTTGGATAAAGTTGTAGTGGTGAATAAGGTCATGGATATGGTAGAGAGTAATGAGTGAGTGAGAGAGAGAGAGAGAGGATGGTATGGTCTTGAAAGTGGATTCTGAAAGGGCATATGATAATGTGAGTTTGAGATATTTAAGATATATGCTTAATAAATTAGAATTTTGAGGAAAATGGAAATCTTTGATGGAGGCATGTATCTTTAATAGTATAATATGTATTCTGGTTAATAGGGGTGCAATACAGGATTTTCTGCTAGGAGAGGCTTAATACAGGGACCCTTCCCCCTTCCTTTTTGTTATTGTTATGGAAGGTATATCATCTCTAATGAAGAAGTCAATGGATATTGGGGCCTTTAAGGGTTTTTAGGTGAATGATGAGGTGAAGATAAAGATCCTTCATTTTATAGATGACACAGTTATTATAGGGGAAGGAACTTGGTGTAATTTGTGGAGTGTGAAGGCTTTGTTAAGAGGTATTGAGTTGATTTCATGCATGTGTGTTCTCAAATAATGATAGAAGAATCAGTAGGAGAGAGTCAATATGGTGGAGAGATTTGATGAGTATTGGCTTCAAAGAGGTCCAAGGCAATATTAACTTTAGTGACCATATTCAATGTAGACTTGGGGATGGTATACAAGTCCCTTTTTGGCATAGTTTATGGTTTGGTGACAAATCTTTAAAGAAAGCCTACCCAAATTTATACGCTTTAGCAGTCTTAAATATGGTAGGGTGTTTGATTTGGATCAATGGACAAAGGCAGAATGGTGCTGGAATATATAGATGATCAATAAGGAATTTGATGAGCATATTGGTTGGAAACTTGAAGAACTTGTTTCTCATTTGTCAGAAAATGATCTAGGAACAAAGAATGCAGTCAGCTTCCTTTGGAAAGATGAGGTTCAAACATGTTTATAGTTAGTTCTTGTTACCAATTATTGATGAAAGGAAATAGAGAAAATGCAATGGAGGAAGATCTAAAATAAACTCTGAAAATAGTGTGGAAAGACAAAGTTCCACCCAAAACTCATGAAAATCTTTATCACATTGTGGTTCATTGCTCTGTTAGTAGACACATTTGGAGAATCATTGGGGCTGGGCTAGGTGGGGATTTCAACTTGGATACTCATGCAGGAGGAAGTAACGTCATAGATAGTTTTTGGAAGAAATCATTTTAGATGAAGAACTTAGTTTCAAAAGGCTAAGAAAGTTTGGTGTGGCTCACAATAATGCGGAGTATCAGGATGACTAGAAACAACATATTGTTTCAAGGGAAAGTTTGTAATGTTGAGGAGTTGATATTGTTAATCAAAATATTATCTTAGGTTTGGTTTTCTAGAGGGAATCCTAGTAGTATTATCTTTTATGACTGATTCACCTCTCCGGTTGAATATTGTCGAAGGAGTTAATCTTGTTTTATTTTGCATGGACTTCTCTTTTGTATTTTTTTAGGTTTTCAGTACCCCTTGTACTCAAATATTGAAATCTCATAGCTTATAAAAATATATATTTTTGTTTATTTATTTATTTACTTATTTATTTTTATATTTCACTTTGTTGTAATTTTATGTGTTTTGAATTATAGGAGCTCATCTCGTAGACTTGAGGTTTTCAACTAAGGAGGATCCAAAATGGCTAAAGGATGTAAGGAAACAAGAAGTAAAAATCATTGCAGCTTGGATATTGCAATATTATCAAGACCTACTATATTTATGATGAACTAATTGAACATTATACATTATCTATATTAAGTTTAATAATCTAAGTGAGTCACTCGTAAAAATATAGTGTTGTTTTAGATTATCAAGTGAAATTTTATTTATAATTTTATTGGTTAATTAATAAGAGAAAAACTATCAACACTTTCTTTTTAACATTATCTCTAATACTTATTTTTATTGAATAAAAACTCACATGGGTTCTAATACTTTATGTGGGACCAATTTTTAAAATGAGAAACTTACACGTGTTTCACCTAATAAGAGAATTAGAGTGGAAAACAGACATGACCTCCTCATTTAGACTTGTCTCGCAAAAGTCCACAAAAACATAGAGCCAAGCGGAGCAACCATAATTGAGGGTGTAAGCCTAAACCTTAGCCACCCAGAAAAGTGAGGGTACGGTAGACCCGCAGGCACAAAACTTTTTAAGCCTAAAAATATAAAAATATATGTTAATTCCCACGCCCCTAAGCCTGCAAAAAATGGAGCGGAGTACGACGTGCGCATTAGAGGTTGCAAGCATAAACCCTTGACTCGCCCCCGTGAAAAAGAATGAGAAAAATGGACGTGTCTGATGGACCAGGCCCGTTTTGCCACCCCTAAAGAGAATGAGTGTTGAGAAATTATTTTAAAAAAGAGAGGTTTTAGCATTCATAAAATTAGTAATTATATTATGTTGCAAAAATATAATGAAAATAGATAGAATCATCTTAAGTTTTAAATTTTTCTTGAGGTCCTATGTAGGTTAGTTAGGTTACTCATGATTCAATTGTGACAAAATTAATAGGAGCCCTGTTAATTAAGGTTAAAATGAGACAAATATTTATGAAGTTTTATTTAAATACGATTTAACCATAAATGTTTTTAACCCTATACAATAATCTTTCCTGCACGACCTCAAAGACTGCTAAAAATAAGTTTAAATATGTTTTGTTTATAGCAGATTATATTTTTCCTGCATAATATAGTTATTTATGATGCATTTGGAATCACAGAGGATTAGCAAGCGTTAAGCCTAAAATTTAAGTTTGCAAGGGACAAACCTGTCAGATAACGTTTTGGAATCTACCAAAATAAAAAATACTTGAATTTTATTATGAGCAGAGATAACCTTGCTAACCACTCCCAAAGGTGTTTAATAACATAAAAAATAAACTCCAGTGGACTTTTAATCCGAAATAGAAATCATAAAACAAAAAGAAAGCCTAATGTGCTTTTAATCCAAAACAGAAATAAAATAGAAAATTGCAAAAAATATTAAAAATATTGTATTTGGGCCTGAAACAAACTTGGATGGCTTGAAAGGCCCATCTTTCAATGTAAGAAAAGTGTTGCACTCGTGAGTCGATTCCCTATTCGGAAAGGTAAAATAATAGTCATCTTGATATCAAACGACAAACCTGCAAAATTCCTACCAAACTTTTTCAACCCACACGACTTCTTCTTTGATAGGCGCGACCACCCTTCCAACATCAATCCCCCCACCTTTGAAGAACTTAACCCCAAGTTCTCTTCTTGATAAAGAGGCCCATCTTCTTGATACTCATGGATTTCAACAACATTGAAAGTATTTGATATATTCATGGAATCCGAGAGAGTAGCCATATAAGCATTATCATTGATCTTTCAGCTCATTTTGAACCGGCCATACTTACGTGGTTGCAGCTTGTCGTAAGTACCAACTTGAAACCTCTCCTTACACAAAAATACCATCATAGTGTCTCCCACATTGTAAACTTTAAATTCCATATGTTGATTTCACATAAGAGGCAATTTTTTGGTAGTTTATGTGTGGTCAACTCCTTGAAATCCTTCGTGTGCATACCGCATTTTCTATTAGCTTACATAATTTTTTCTACGCCATTTTTTGAATAAGAGAACTTTTAGTATCTATGAAAAATTAAGAGTGTCAGCTCCTCGATCTTTTTCATAAGCAGGCTACTTAGTGGGTGGTCCATTAAACTATCCTTATAGTATAGGTCATATCTATTTGGCAACTTAGATGCAAAAGAATTACGTACATAAGATATTCCAAATAAATAAAGGGTTAATACTACTTTACCCCCTGCCATATAAGCGAGATTCGGTTTAACCCCCTCTAAAAAAAAATTATTGGACAAACCTTGCAAAATAAAGATTCCATCAAATTTGACCCTGATCAATTTTTTTGGCCAAGATTCTTAGAATCTTGCCTACATGGCAATTTTGGTAGTGCTGACTGTATAACACATAAGCAATGTGGCACAGTCAGCACTGCCACGTGGATTTTTTTATTGATATATTTTTTAAAACAAAATTATTTTTTTTTAAAAAAAAATTAATTTTTTTTTAAAAATTAATATTTTTTTTTTAAAAAAATTAATATTTTTTTTTAAAAAATTTATTATTTTTTTACGTTTTTAAAAAATATTTGACAGTACCTGCGGATTTACGTACTAATTTAAAAATACCTGCGGATTCACCAACGGATTTGACAATACCTGCGGATATACCTACGAATTTGACAATACCTGGAGATTTACCTTTAAAAATACCTGCGAATTTGACAATACCTACGAATTTACCTGCAAATTTACCTGCGAATTTGACAATACCTGCGGATTCACCTACGAATTTGACAATACCTGCGGATTTAAAAATATCTGCGGATTTACCTACGGATTTGACAATACTTGCGGATTTACCTACAAATTTAAAATTACCTGCGGATTTACCTTTAAAAATACATGTGGATTTACCTGCGAATTTGACAATACCTGTGGATTTACCTACGGATTTGAAAATACCTACGAATTTATATATAATAAAAATAAATTTTCAAAATAATAAAAAAAACAGTAAAACAATTTTGGAAATTTTTTTTTTTTAAAAATTAATAAAAACGTAAAAACATAATTTTTTTTTAATTTTTCCAATTTTTTATAATTCTTTTTCAATTTTTTTATAATTTATATATAATAAAAACGTAAAAAAAATATTAATTTTTTTAAAATTTTTTTTTTTAAAAATCAACAAAATCTATAAAAAAAAAATTTAAAAATATTTTTTTTTTTTTAAAAACAATTAAATTCCACGTGGCAGTGCTGACTGTTCCACATAAGCAATGTGCTGTACAGTCAGCACTACCAAAAATGCCATGTAGGCAAGATTCTAAGAATCTTGGCCAAAAGAATTCATCAGGGTCAAATTTGATGGAATCTTTATTTAAGGTTTGTCCAATAATTTTTTTTTTAGAGGGGGTAAATCGAATCTCGCTTATATGGCAGGGGGTAAAGTAGTATTAACCCATAAATAAATGATAAAAATTAGTAAAAGCCAAAAATGCATTTATCCAAGTGACATATAAGTTATATCTGTACTTATTTATAATATATGATAGTAATAAAGTTTTTTTATTATACTATTAATAATAATAATAATATACAAAATATGCAAATATAATATATTTATGTTATAAACAAAAAATTTAACTCTAATATTATTTGTTCATTTTTTTAATATTCTAATATTATTTTATTTATTTTTAATTATAAAAATTGTTTTATTGGGTTAGATGAATCATATGATCAGATAAAGGTGTGATTTGCATTGAAGATATATAGTTCAACTAATGTGTGTTGTTGTTTACGGTTATATTATAGTTTATGAATGAACAAGTTTTTATTTGGTGAAATTTACTCAATACTATTGTTATTTAGCATTATTTTTACTAAGTACAAATAATAATATTTATAAGGATAAAAAGGTAAATTGATTTTAAAATCCCTCCTCTCCCCTTGTGAACCAAACATACTTTTGTTAAAAATTCCTCCCCCTCCCCTCCCCTCTCCCTCTTTGAACCAAACATATATTTAGTTAAATTCCCTCCTCTCCCTTCCCCTTCATTCCCCTCCCCTCGATTAAATTCCCTCCCCTCCCCTCCGTTGAACCAAATGGTCCCCTCCCCTTGTGAACCAAACATACTTTTGTTAAAAATTCCTCCCCTCCCCTCCCTTCCCCTCTCCCTCTTTGAACCAAACATATATTTAGTTAAATTCCCTCCCCTCCCTTCCCCTTCATTCCCCTCCCCTCGATTAAATTCCCTCCCCTCCCCTCCCATCCGTTGAACCAAACGGACCCTTAACGTCCCTGGTAACGATCGATCACGGGTTCCAAGCTTCTACAATCTTTCTCTCTTGCCAGCTATGCTATATTCATCACTTGTCAGTAATACACAAGAAATAAATAAATACAACAAAATTTGGTTAGTGGAAGTAAAAAAGTGAGTCAGCTAGGTCCCATCTACACACGCCTGGCCAATGAGATGGAGAGAGAGGGAGATTTGAATTGTTGACTAGCTAATTGAAGGAGGCCACGCGTCTGGTCAAATTCCAACTCATTGGTCTTCATCTTCAACCACCGCACCTGTGGATTTTGTTGCGGAATCCTCCATGGATTTACAGGCGAAAAATCCTTGCGATTTCAAAAAAACAGCATAATATGACCCAAACAAAATTATAGTAGACCCAAATCTACATAAAACGCGCCCTGAGTTCAAATATGAGGTTATTTTTTTCATTTGAGGACTGCATCTATGGATCCGAGAGCCCCTCACGTTTGAGCCCTAGCCATGGTCGATGAAGATTCTGGCCTTAAATCCCTCATGTAAAACGTCAAAGATATTCTAAATGAGTTCAAAAAAATGTTAAAGTCATCAAATTTCATTGAAACACAATAATATACAGAATACGAAAAAATTAAGTATGAACAATGCTTATGTACGTGAATATATTTTTAAAAAATATAATATATTAATTACATTAACATATATATATATATATATATATATATATATATATATATATATATATATATATATATATATATATATATATATATATATATATATATTAAAATATAATTAATAATATAAAAATTTGAAATTATAGTAAGATTATAGTATTATGAGAAAACTATTTATATAGATAAACCAAAAAAAAAAGAAGAAACTATTTATATATGTTTCAAATTTCAAAAAAACGGTGTTTGTTTAATTTTTTCATTTAAGTAGAATTATGAATATTTATGTTTGGTATCTTCACATTTAAAAGAAAGTTTCTATTTAGAATTTAATCCGTTACACTTATTTATTGGAATAGTTAATTTATTAATTTCTTTTTTAACTTGAAGCATAAAAAAACAGCAGTATACGTGAATCAAGCCGAATAGTATATTAAATTTGGTTTTCTTCTTAAGATGTCTCTTAGTAA